>NC_084573.2:4710000-4727500 GCF_033978685.3 Nerophis lumbriciformis
ATAAATAATAATAATATATATGTTTATTACATTAACTGTCAATAAATTAAACTTAAAAATTAAAATACAGCTTCACCGCTTTAGTCATAATTTTTGCACTTGAGAACCTTTTTTATGACTTCAGCTTTGTTTGATGTTGACATTACTGCCACAAGTGGTGGGAAAGTGTATTACAACTGAGTACCAATACGGACCACTGAGGAACATATATTTTATATTCTAACTAAATTAATAATAAATAATAATATTACAGTATATATGTTTCTTAAATCAACTGTCAATAAAATTAAAGTGCAAATGAAAATACAATTCCACCGCTTTAGTCATAATTTTTGCGCTTAAGAAGCTTTTTTATGACTTCAGCTCCAGACTGTTTGTTTGATGTTGCCATTACTGCCACAAGTGGTGGGAAAATGTATTACAACAGAGTGTCCAGATATTTTATATTCTAACTAAATTAGTAATAAATAATAATAATATATGTGTTTATTACATTAACTGTCAATAAATTAAAGTGAAAATGAAAATACAGCTTCACCGCTTTAGTCATAATTTTTGCACTTGAGAAGCTTTTTAATGACTTCAGCTTTGTTTGATGTTGACATTACTGCCACAAGTGGTGGGAAAGTGTATTACAGCTGAGTACCCATGTGGACCACAACTGAGGAACAGACATTTTATTTTTTAACTAAATGAATAATAAATAATATTACAGTATATATGTTTCTTAAATCAACTGTCGATAAAATTAAAGTGCAAATGAAAATACAATTCCACCGCTTTAGTCATAATTTTTGCGCTTGAGAAGCTTTTTTATGACTTCAGCTTTGTTTGATGTTGTCATTACTGCCACAAGTGGTGGGAAAGTGTATTACAACAGAGTGCCCAGATATTTTTTATTCTAACTAAATTAGTAATAAATAATAATAATATATATGTTTATTACATTAACTATCAATAAATTAAAGTTAAAAATGAAAATACAGCTTCACCGCTTTAGTCATAATTTTTGCACTTGAGAAGCTTTTTTATGACTTCAGCTTTGTTTGATGTTGCCATTACTGCCACAAGTGGTGGGAAAGTGTATTACAACTGAGTACCAATACGGACCACTGAGGAACATATATTTTATATTCTAACTAAATGAATAATAAATAATAATATTACAGTATATATGTTTCTTAAATCAACTGTCGATAAAATTAAAGTGCGAATGAAAATACAATTCCACCGCTTCAGTCATAATTTTTGCGCTTAAGAAGCTTTTTTATGACTTCAGCTCCAGACTGTTTGTTTGATGTTGCCATTACTGCCACAAGTGGTGGGAAAGTGTATTACAACAGAGTGCCCAGATATTTTATATTCTAACTAAATTAGTAATAAATAATAATAATATATATGTTTATTACATTAACTGTCAATAAATTAAAGTTAAAAATGAAAATACAGCTTCACCGCTTTAGTCATAATTTTTGCACTTGAGAAGCTTTTTTATGACTTCAGCTTTGTTTGATGTTGCCATTACTGCCACAAGTGGTGGGAAAGTGTATTACAACTGAGTGCCCATACGGACCACAACTGAGGAACAGATACTTGATATTCTAACTAAATGAATAATAAATAATAATATTACAGTATATATCTTTCTTAAATCAACTGTCGATAAAATTAAAGTGCAAATGAAAATACAATTCCACCGCTTTAGTCATAATTTTTGCGCTTAAGAAGCTTTTTCATGATTTCAGCTCCAGACTGTTTGTTTGATGTTGCCATTACTGCCACAAGTGGTGGGAAAGTGTATTACAACAGAGTGCCCATATATTTTATATTCTAACTAAATTAGTAATAAATAATAATAATATATATGTTCATTACATTAACTGTCAATAAATTAAAGTTAAAAATTAAAATACAGCTTCACCGCTTTAGTCATAATTTTTGCACTTGAGAAGCTTTTTTATGACTTCAGCTTTGTTTGATGTTGCCATTACTGCCACAAGTGGTGGGAAAGTGTATTACAACTGAGTACTCATACGGACCACAACTGAGGAACATATATTTTATATTCTAACTAAATGAATAATAAATAATAATATTACAGTATATATGTTTATTACATTAACTGTCAATAAATTAAAGTTAAAAATGAAAATACAGCTTCACCGCTTTAGTCATAATTTTTGCACTTGAGAAGCTTTTTTATGACTTCAGCTTTGTTTGATGTTGCCATTACTGCCACAAGTGGTGGGAAAGTGTATTACAACTGAGTACCCATACGGACCACAACTGAGGAACATATATTTTATATTCTAACTAAATGAATAATAAATAATAATATTACAGTATATATCTTTCTTAAATCAACTGTCGATAAAATTAAAGTGCAAATGAAAATACAATTCCACCGCTTTAGTCATAATTTTTGCGCTTAAGAAGCTTTTTTATGACTTCAGCTCCAGACTGTTTGTTTGATGTTGCCATTACTGCCACAAGTGGTGGGAAAGTGTAATACAACATAATGCCCATATATTTTATATTCTAACTAAATTAGTAATAAATAATAATAATATATATGTTTATTACATTAACTGTCAATAAATTAAAGTTAAAAATGAAAATACAGCTTCACCGCTTTAGTCATCATTTTTGCACTTGAGAAGCTTTTTTATGACTTCAGCTTTGTTTGATGTTGCCATTACTGCCACAAGTGGTGGGAAAGTGTATTACAACTGAGTACCAATACGGACCACAGCTGAGGAACATATATTTGATATTCTAACTAAATGAATAATAAATAATAATATTATGTATATTTCTTAAATCAACTGTCGATAAAATTAAAGTGCAAATGAAAATACAATTCCACCGCTTTAGTCATAATTTTTGCGCTTAAGAAGCTTTTTTATGACTTCAGCTCCAGACTGTTTGTTTGATGTTGCCATTACTGCCACAAGTGGTGGGAAAGTGTATTACAACAGAGTGCTCATATATTTTATATTCTAACTAAATTAGTAATAAATAATAATAATATATACGTTTATTACATCAACTGTCAATAAATTAAAGTGAAAATGAAAATACAACTTCACCGCTTTAGTCATAATTTTTGCACTTGAGAAGCTTTTTTATGACTTCAGCTTTGTTTGATGTTGCCATTACTGCCACAAGTGGTGGGAAAGTGTATTACAACTGAGTAACAATACGGACCACAACTGAGGAACATATATTTTATATTCTAACTAAATGAATAATAAATAATAATATTACAGTATATATGTTTCTTAAATCAACTGTCAATAAAATTAAAGTGCAAATGAAAATACAATTCCGCCGCTTTAGTCATAATTTTTGCGCTTAAGAAGCTTTTTTATGACTTCAGCTCCAGACTGTTTGTTTGATGTTGCCATTACTGCCACAAGTGGTGGGAAAGTGTATTACAACAGAGTGCCCAGATATTTTTTATTCTAACTAAATTAGTAATAAATAGTAATAATATATATGTTTATTACATTAACTGTCAATAAATTAAAGTTAAAAATGAAAATACAGCTTCACCGCTTTAGTCATAATTTTTGCACTTGAGAAGCTTTTTAATGACTTCAGCTTTGTTTGATGTTGCCATTACTGCCACAAGTGGTGGGAAAGTGTATTACAACTGAGTACTCATACGGACCACAGCTGAGGAACAGATACTTTTTGAGGGCCCTTTAAGGGGCGCCCTGGGGGCCCGACACTGTCATTTCTGGGAGCGCCACACACTCACCGTCTGAGCTGAAGTCGTCGATGAGAATGATTTCGTGGATGAGCTGCGGAGGACTTCTGGTCAGGACGCTGGCAGGAAAGAGAAAGGTTAGACGGCGAAGAAGGCGGAGCCAGACGGAGTCGCTGGTCACCTCATGATGGTGCGCGTCAGCGTGGAGCGAGCCTCGTTGTGGAAAGTGATGATGACGCTGGTGGCGGGAAGGTCGGCGTCATAGTTTAGGGACGCACACCTGCCGGGTAACACACACACACACACACACACACACACACACACACACACACACACACACACACACACACACACTGATTTATTGTCCTGCTATTTGTCCTCCTAATTGGAAACAGATGTGAATTTGTCGCCATGGCGATGTGAACAAAACAAGGGGTTGCCAGGCGACCGCATGTTTTAATGACACATTTCCAGACGAGATGAGTGTTTTCTATTTAATGATTTGGAGTGCATGAGAAAGTAGAAAGTCAAATCTAGGGTCGACGGACACGTTTATTGCACGCAGAACCAATGTTGTGAGGAGCAAAGTGCTGAGTCAGCATGGATTTTGAATTTTTACAGCGCAGTTTACAACATTTTCATCAAATTAAAAACTTTTTTTTTAAATTAAATTCAGGATTTTATATCACAATTTAATTCTCCTAAAATAATATCCCCAAAAACACACACCAGGGATGTAAAAACTATAAAATTAATAATGTTATTGTGAGCAAATTGTATGCACTGCATTTTAATAAACTGATTTTTATACACTGATTTTATACACTGAATTGTTATACACTGAATTTTAATAAACTGATTTTTATACACTGAATATTTTATACACTGAGTTTTTAATACACTGAATTTTTTAACTGATTTTTTTTTATACACTGAATTTTTAATACACTGAATTTTTTTAACTGATTTTTTTTATACACTGAATTTGTATACACTGAATTGTAATAAACTGATTTTTATACACTGAATATTTTATACACTGAATTTGTATACACTGAATTGTAATAAACTGATTTTTTTTATACACTGAATTTTGATAAACTGATTTTTATAAACTGAATTTTTAATACACTGAATTTTTTAACAGATTTTTTTTATACACTGAATTTTTATACTCTGAACTTTTATACACTGAATTTGTATACACTGAATTGTAATAAACTGATTTTTTTTTATACACTGAATTTTGATAAACTGATTTTTATAAACTGAATTTTTTATACACTGAATTTTTTAACAGATTTTTTTATAGACTGAATTTTTAAACTCTGAACTTTTATACACTGAATTTGTATACACTGAATTGTAATAAACTGATTTTTTTTATACACTGAATTTTGATAAACTGATTTTTATAAACTGAATTCTTAACACACTGAATTTTTTTAACAGATTTTTTTTATACGCTGAATTTTTATACACTGAACTTTTATACACTGAATTGTAATAAACTGATTTTTTTATACACTGAATTTGTATACACTGAATTGTAATAAAGTGATTTTCATACACAGAGCAAATTGTATACACTGAATTTTAAAAAACAGTTTTTTATATACTGAATTTTAATAAACTGATTTTTATACACTGAATTTTGTATACACTGAATTTTAATAAACTGATTTTTATACACTGAATATTTTATACACTGAATTTTTATACTCTGAACCTTTATACACTGAATTTGTATACACTGAATTGTAATAAACTGATTTTTTTTATACACTGAATTTTGATGAACTGATTTTTATAAAATGAATTTTTAATACACTGAATTTTTTAACAGATTTTTTTTATACACTGAATTTTTATACTCTGAACTTTTATACACTGAATTTGTATACACTGAATTGTAATAAACTGATTTTTTTTATACACTGAATTTTGATAAACTGATTTTTATAAACTGAATTTTTAATACACTGAATTTTTTAACAGATTTTTTTATACACTGAATTTTTTTACTCTGAACTTTTATACACTGAATTTGTATACACTGAATTGTAATAAACAGATTTTTTTTATACACTGAATTTTGATAAACTGGTTTTTATAAACTGAATTTTTAACACACTGATTTTTTTTTAACAGATTTTTTTTATACGCTGAATTTTTATACACTGAACTTTTATACACTGAATTGTAATAAACTGATTTTTTTATACACTGAATTTGTACACACTGAATTGTAATAAAGTGATTTTCATACACAGAGCAAATTGTATACACTGAATTTTAAGAAACAGTTTTTTATATACTGAATTTTAATAAACTGAATTTTATACACTGAATTTTGTATACACTGAATTTTAATAAACAGACTTTTATACACTGAATATTTTATACACTGAATTGTTATACACTGAATTTTAATAAACTGATTTTTATACACTGAATATTTTATACACTGAATTTTTAATACACTGAATTTTTTTAACAGATTTTTTTTATACGCTGAATTTTTATACACTGAACTTTTATACACTGAATTGTAATAAAGTGATTTTCATACACAGAGCAAATTGTATACACTGAATTTAAAAAAACAGTTTTTTATATACTGAATTTTAATAAACTGATTTGTATACACTGAATTTTGTATACACTGAATTTTAATAAACAGACTTTATACACTGAATTGTTATACACTGAATTTTAATAAACTGATTTTTATACACTGAATATTTTATACACTGAATTTTTATACTCTGAACCTTTATACACTGAATTTGTATACACTGAATTGTAATAAACTGATTTTTTTAATACACTGAATTTTGATGAACTGATTTTTATAAACTGAATTTTTAATACACTGAATTTTTTTAACAGATTTTTTTTAAACACTGAATTTTTATACTCTGAACTTTTATACACTGAATTTGTATACATTGAATTGTAATAAACTGATTTTTTTTTTATACACTGAATTTTGATAAACTGATTTTTATAAACTGATTTTTTAACACACTGAATTTTTTTAACAGATTTTTTTTATATGCTGAATTTTTATACACTGAACTTTTATACACTGAATTGTAATAAACTGATTTTTTTTATACACTGAATTTGTATACACTGAATTGTAATAAAGTGATTTTCATACACAGAGCAAATTGTATACACTGAATTTAAAAAAACAGTTTTTTATATACTGAATTTTAATAAACTGATTTTTATACACTGAATTTTGTATACACTGAATTTGAATAAACAGACTTTTATACACTGAATATTTTATACACTGAATTGTTATACACTGAATTTTAATAAACTGATTTTTATACGCTGAATATTTTATACACTGAATTTTTAATACACTGAATTTTTTTAACTGATTTTTTTTATACACTGAATTTTATACTCTGATTTTTTTATACACTGTTTTTTTTTACTCTGAATTTTTATACACTGATTTTTTTTTACTGTTTACGACCCCCCTCCCTTTAGAAACAGCTGTTGCCATGTAATCAAGGAAAGTCCAAATAAAAGAGGAGGCGTACAATATTTGGTCAGAGCGTGGTGGGAGACTGTACAAGAGTACAGCCCAGACGTTTCTCCTCAATTGAGCCAAATTGAATTCTGTCTCTGTTTGATTCCTTGCTTCTTTGTCTGTTTAATAGATGTAATCAGTGTTTGAACCTGACATTTTCTACCATCAGATTGTCAAATATTAAGCAGTTTTGAGAGTTGGGTGGCCCCCGGCTGCTCACCTGTAGTGTCGGGTGTCCCTGATGGTGCGCTCGCCCCCCAGCCGGTCGCTCTCCTGCAGGTTGAAGGCGTGCTCCCGGTACGGGTCGTCTCCTGGGCTCAGCTGCTTCGCCGCCAGGTAGGACCGCTCGTCGAAGGCGCCCAGCGCCAGACCCGGCAGCTCCCCCCGCGGGGGCTGGCTCACCTGACGAGCACACGTTGAAGCAGCTTGAATAAAACACAGTATTATTGTCTTTGAACGCCACATCTTTTTTAGCGCCGGATCTCATTAAGATGCATGAATTTGAAGCACCGCCCCTCCCTCAGAGGTCCGTCACCACCAGTCCCGACCCGGCAGCCGAGCTAAGAAGCGCCGCTCAAGTCAAGGCTCCTCTGAATTCAACATGATTCATGAAGCGCCTCTTTCAAGTCCAGTTAAAAGACTCACACTCCAGTCCAACTCCTCTGTGGCGTTTGCTTCAAAGCTGACATTTTCCACGACGTTCCAACAGAAATGCGTGTCTCCAGAGGAAGTTTACGGACACCAAACGTGAGAAAAATCTTTCATGAGAGGAGTTGCTCAAATGCTTGCTTTTTTTTTGAAGACGAATAGGCGAAGCTAACGTGAGCGGGAATGCTAACCTAGCGTGACCTTAAAATGTTAGCGTATTGTTAGCATGTAGCTAAAAATAGCTGAATCGCTATTTTTATAAACTGATTTTTTTACACTGAATTTTTATATACAAATTTTATACACTGAATTTTCACACTGAATTTTTTATACACTGAATTTTTAAACACAAATTTTATACACTGAATTTTATACATTGAATTTTTATACACTGAATTTTAATAAATGGAATTTTATACACTGAATTTTTATACACTGAATTTTAATAAATGGAATTTTATACACTGAATTTTTATACACTGCATTTTTTATACACTGAATTTTGCATTCACTGAACTTTTTACATTGAATTTTTATACACTGAATTTTTTATAAACTGATTGTTTTACACTGAATTTTTATACACTAATTTTATACACTGAATTTTTATACACACATTTTTTATAGACATAATTTTTTATACACTGAATTGTTATACATTGAATTTTTATACACTGAATTTTTATACACATTTTTTATAGACATAATTTTTTATACACTGAATTGTTATACATTGAATTTTTATACACTGAATTTTATACACTGAATTTTTATACACTGAATGTTTTAGAAACTGATTTTTTTACACTGAATTTTTATACACACATTTTATACATTGAATCTTATACACTGATTTTTTTATACACTGAACTTTAATAAACTGAATTTTATACACAGAATTTTTTACATTGAATTTTTATACACTGAATTTTTATACACTGAATTTTATACATGGAATTTTTATACACTGAATTTTATACACTGATTTTTTTATACACTGAATTTTTATACACTGCATTTTTTTACACATCATTTTTATTCAATGATTTTTTTACATTGAATGTTTATACACTACATTTTTACACACTGAATTTTTTACACTGAATTTTTATGCACTGAATTTTATACACTGATTTTCTTGAGACACTGACATTTTTACACTAATTTTTTTTATACACTGAATTTTTTTTGCACTGATTGGTTTATACACTGAATTGTTTACACTGATTTTTTTATACACTGAATTTTTTACACTGAATTTTTATGCACTAAATTTTATACACTGATTTTCTTAAGACACTGAAATTTTTACACTGATTTTTTTATACACTGAATTGTTTACACTGATTTTTTACACTGAATTTTTTACACTGAATTTTTATACACTGAATTTTAATAAACTGATTTTTATGAACACCAAAGGTGAGAAAAATGTAGCATCTATCTTTCGGGAGAGGAGTTGCTCAAATGCTTGCTTTTTGAAGACTTTTAACCTCGGCGAAAAGGCAATGCTAACATGCTAGCATGACCTTAAAATGCTAGCGTATTGTTAGCATGTAGCTCAAAATAGCTGAAGTGCATCTGGTACATCGCATTACTTTTTTCACCTTTTGGTATGTTACAGCCTTATTCCAAAATGGAATAAATTCATGTTTGTCCTCAAAATTCTACACACAATACCCCATAAGGACAATGTGAAAAAGTATTTTTGGAAGATTTTGATCATTTATTAAAAATAAAAAACTACGAAATCACATGTACAAACGTATTGTAGCTTTTCAAGAGGCTTTGGGAAGACCCAACAATGACTTTGGCAAACACGTCCAGTGTGACAGTAAATTAGCCATCTTCTTTTCATAACTTGACTATCATTTCCCTCCCACACCACAGAAACACGCTACAACAAACTGACTCACTGCGTCGTAAAGTGACAACTGAGCTTTTGCAAACAACTCCAAACATTGGAACACAACAACGGAATCACAACACCCGCAAAGACCTTTAAAAAAAAAAAAAAACCTGATGTGGTAAGTATGGAGGTTGATTTGTGGCTTTATGGCGAAAGCTTTTTTTGACGCTGAATTAATGTAACAGAATTTTTGGTGTTTGAATTTTGTGAAATGATTTACTTTTTTTTTTTTACATCAAATTATGCTGACAATCTCATTGAAAAAAAATATTAGCAAAATGTGCATGTTTAAAAATTCAGTGTAAATAAAAAATCATCCATCCATCCATCCATTTTCTACCGCTTGTCCCTTTTGGGGTGACGGGGGGGTCGCTGGAGCCTATCTCAGCTACAATAAATTTAAAAAAAAAAAAAAATTTAAATAAAAAATCAGTGTATACAAATTCAGTGTAAATTTAGTGTATTTTTAATTACATTTTTACAATTCTGTGAAATTTAGTGTAATTTTAATTTAATTCTATTTTGAAAATTCTGTGTAAATTTCGTGTGATTTTAATTTCATTACATTTTTAAGATTTAGTTTAATTTTAATATAATATAAATTTTTTTAAATTCTGAGTAAATTTAGTGTAATTTTAATTAAATTAAATTTCTAAAACTCAGTGTAAATTTACTGTAATTTAGTGTGATATTAATTTAATTTCATGTTTAAAATTATGTGTAAATTTAGTGTAATTTTGTGTAATTTTAATTTAATAACATTTTTAAAATTCAGTGTAAATTTAGTGTAATTTTGATTTGATTACATTTTTTAAATTCAGTGTAAATATTGTGTAATTTTAATAACATTTAAAAAAAAATCAGTGTAAATTTAGTGTAATTTAGTATAATTTTATATGTTAACAATTCTGTGTAATTTAGTGTATTTTTTAATTTAATTCTATTGAAAAACTTGTGTAAATTTCGTATCATTTTTAAAATTTAGTGTAATTTTAATTTACTATAATTTTGAAAATTCAGTGTAAATTTAGTGTAATTTAGTGTAAATCTAATTTAATAAAAATGTTAAAATTCAGTGTACATTTAGTGTAATTTAGTGTGATTGTAATTTAATAACATTTTTTTTAATTCAGTGTAAATTCTGTGTAATTTTAATTACATTTTTAAAATCCACTGTAAATTTAAAGTAATTTTAATAACAATTTTAAAATTCAGTGTAAATTTGGTGTAATTTAGTATAATTTGAATTTAATTTAATTCTTAAAATTCAGTGTAAATTTATTTTAATTTAATGACATTTTTACATTTCTGTGTAAATTTCGTGTAATTTAGTGTGATTTTAATTAATTTATTTATTTTAATTCTGTGTAAATGTTGTCTAATTTTAATGTAATTAATTGTTTTTAATTCAGTGTAAATTTAGGGAAATTTTAATTAATTAATTCTTCAAAATTCAGTGTAAATTTAGGGTAATTTAGAGTAATTTAAAACATTTTTTTATTCTGTGTAAATTTAGTGTAATTTTAATTTAAAGACATTTTTAAAAATTCCGTGTGAATTCAGTGTAATTTAGTACATTTTTAATTACATTTTTACAATTCTGTGTAATTTAGTGTAATTTTAATTTAATTGTATTTTGAAAATTCTGTGTAAATTTCGTGTGATTTTAATTAAATTAAATTTTTAAAACTCAGTGTAAATTTACTGTAATTTAGTGTAATTTTAATTTAATTTCATGTTTAAAATTATGTGTAAATTTAGTGTAATTTTGTGTAATTTTAATTTGATAACATTTTTAAAATTCAGTGTAAATTTACTGTAATTTTGATTTGATTACATTTTTTAAATTCAGTGTAAATATTGTGTAATTTTAATATCATTTAAAAAAATTCAGTGTAAATTTAGTGTAATTCAGTATGATTTTAAATGTTAACAATTCTCTGTAATTTAGTGTATTTTTTAATTTAATTCTATTTAAAAACTTGTGTAAATGTCGTGTGATTTTAATTTAATTACATTTTTAAAATTTAGTGTAATTTTAATTTAATATCATTTTTAAAATTCTGTGTAAATTTAGTGTAATTTAGTGTAATTCTAATTTAATACAAATTTTAAAATTCAGTGTAAATTTAGTGTAATTTAGTGTGATTGTAATTTAATAAAATTTTTTTAATTCAGTGTAAATTCTGTGTAATTTTAATTACATTTTTAAAATTCACTGTAAATTTAGAGTAATTTTAATAACATTTTTTAAATTCAGTGTAAATTTGGTGTAATTTAGTATAATTTGAATTTAATTTAATTCTTAAAATTCAGTGTAAATGTATTTTAATTTAATGACATTTTTACATTTCTGTGTAAATTTCGTGTAATTTAGTGTGATTTTAATTAATTAATTTATTTTAATTCTGTGTAAATTTTGTCTAATTTTAATGTAATTAATTGTTTTTAATTCAGTGTAAATTTAGGGAAATTTTAATTAATTAATTTTTTAAAATTCAGTGTAAATTTAGGGTAATTTAGAGTAATTTAAAACGTTTTTTTATTCTGTGTAAATTTAGTGTAATTTTAATTTAAAGAAATTTTAAAAATTCAGTGTGAATTTAGTGTAATTTTGTACATTTTTAATTACATTTTTACAATTCTGTGTAATTTAGTGTAATTTTAATTTAATTCTATTTTGAAAATTCTGTGTAAATTTGGTGTGATTTTAATTTCATTAATTTTTTTAAGATTTAATGTAATTTTAATATGATATAATTTTTTAAAAATTCTGTGTAAATTTATTGTAATTTTAATTAAATTAAAATTTTAAAACTCAGTGTAAATTTACTGTAATTTAGTGTAATTTTAATTTAATTTCATGTTTAAAATTATGTGTAAATTTAGTGTAATTTAGTGTAATTTTAATTTGATAACATTTTTAAAATTCAGTGTAAATTTTGTGTAATTTTGATTTGATTACATTTTTTAAATTCAGTGTAAATATTGTGGAATTTTAATAACATTTAAAAAAAATTCAGTGTAAATTTAGTGTAATTTAGTATAATTTTAAATGTTAACAATTCTGTGTAATTTAGTGTATTTTTTAATTTAATTCTATTTAAAAACTTGTGTAAATTTCGTGTGATTTTAATTTAATTACATTTTTAAAATTTAGTGTAATTTTAATTTAATATCATTTTTTAAATTCTGTGTAAATTTAGTGTAATTTAGTGTAATTCTAATTTAATAAAAAAATTAAAATTCTGTGTAAATTTAGTGTAATTTAGTGTGAAGTTGACTGTATCTTTAAATGTGTTGCAAGCCAACGGGTGGAGCTGTTTTTTTTTTTTTTCTTTGCTCGTTTGGCGCCAACAAAGGTGAACGACCTCTGTGCAAAGAGAGCGCTCGGTTGTTGACGTGAGCTTTGCACACTTTGAAAAGTGAGGACGTCTCCACAACATCGCATAAAGAAAGAAGAATGATTGAATTAAGAAATTGCGTGATAAAATGGAGGAGGAAGACCACAGTCCTGTTACCTAAACTGATGTCGTTTATTTTTCAAATACAATTTTGTAACCAAAACAAAAACAGCTGACGTGTGTTTAATTGTACAAAAGCCAAAAGCAGTGAAGTTGTCACGTTGTGTAAATAGTAAATAAAAAAGAGAATACAACAAATCCTTTTCAACTTATATTCAATTAAATAGACTGCAAAGACAAGATATTTAACGTTCAAACTGGCAAATGTTGTTATTTTTTGCAAATATTAGCTCATTTGGAATTTGATGCCTGCAACATGTTTCAAAAAAGCTGGCACAAGTGGCAAAAAAGACTGAGGAAGTTGAGGGATGCTCATCAAACACTTTTTTTGGAACATCCCACAGGTGAACAGGCTAATTGGGAACAGGTGGGTGCCATGATTGGGTATAAAAGCAGCTTCCATGAAATGCTCAGTCATTCACAAACAAGGACGGGGCGAGGGTCACCACTTTGTCAACAAATGCCTGAGTAAATTGTTTAAAAACAACATTTCTCAACCAGCTATTGCAAGGAATTTAGGGATTTCACTATCTATGCTCCGTAATATCATCAAAAGGTTCAGAGAATCTGGAGAAATCACAGTAAATAAGCCATGATATTACGGACCTTTGATCCCTCAGGCGGTACTGCATCAAAAAGCGACATCAGTGTGTAAAGGATATCACCACATGGGCTCAGGAACACTTCAGAAAACCACTGTCAGTAACTACAGTTGGTCGCTACATCTGTAAGTGCAAGTTAAAACTCTACTATGCAAAGCCAAAGCCATTTATCAACAACACCCAGAAACGCCGCCGGCTTCGCTGGGCCTGAGCTCATCTAAGATGGACTGATGCAAAGTGGAAAAGTGTTCCGTGGTCTGACGAGTCCACATTTCAAATTGTTTTTGGAAACTGTGGACGTCGTGTCCTCCGGACCAAAGAGGAAAAGAACCATCCGGATTGTTATAGGCGCAAAGTGTAAAAGCCAGCATGTGTGATGGTATGGGGGGTGCATTATTGCCCAAGACATGGGTAACTTACACATCTGTGAAGGCACCATTAATGCTGAAAGGTACATACAGGTTTTGGAGCAACATATGTTGCCATCCAAGCAACGTTACCATGGACGCCCCTGCTTATTTCAGCAAGACAATGCCAAGCCACGTGTTACAACAGCGTGGCTTCATAGTACTAGACTGGCCTGCCTGTAGTCCAGACCTGTCTCCCATTGAAAATGTGTGGCGCATTAAGAAGCCTAAAATACCACAACGGAGACTGTTGGACAACTTAAGCTGTACATCAAGCAAATGTTTACTGAGTCTTGTTAAAAGGAAAAGGCCATGTAACACAGTGGTAAAAATGCCCCTGCGACAACTTTTTTTTGCAATGTGTTGCTGCCATTAGATCCTAAGTTAGAAGCTAGAAGGGCGTACCTACTCAATGGGTCTTTTTCCTGGATAGCATCGCCATGGTAACACGAAATATCCCCCAAAATTAAACACCGCTCTAGCCACCATCGAGACCTTTCCAATGATATATACGATATGTTGGGGTTCGTTTGGCAGGTTCGACCCGCATTAAATACGGAAGAAAAAAATCCTATTAAAATGAAGTCCAAGCAATAATAAATTGGGCCTAATAATTAGTCATCTTTCTCTTTATTGGAATAATTATGACTTATAGTTCACATCCTTGTCAAATAAACATGCTTTTTGATGACGTTTAATCAATGTTGGGTTCTGACCTTGACTTGACCATTGAATTTTGGTCATTTCCCAACCAATATTCTACAACATTGAAACAACATGCTTCAATGCAGGTACTAGACTGGCCTGCCTGTAGTCCAGACCTGTCTCCCGTTGAAAATGTGTGGCGCATTATGAAGCCTAAAATACCACAACGGAGACTGTTGGACAACTTAAGCTGTACATCAAGCAAATTGTTTACTGAGTCTTGTTAAAAGGAAAAGGCCATGTAACACAGTGGTAAAAATGCCCCTTGTGACAACTTTTTTTGCAATTTGTTGCTGCCATTAGATCCTAAGTTAGAAGCATTTGAAGTAACAACACAGTTGCAAACTACGACCACAAAAACAAACACTAAGATTTGAGTAAACGGACAAAATGCACAAAGGTGGCTCCTTGCGTCACTGTTGCGTGGTGCGTTCACTGACACTTGGTGAAACACAACACGCCTGCAGCCAAATCCAGCAGCTGGCCCGCGTGCACACCCTCACGGGTGCTGCAACCCGAGAGACACACACACACACACACACACACACACACACACACACACACACACACACACACACACACACACACACACACACACACACACACTTGTATTTGTTACCTTCTTGAGACCTAAGAAAAAAGCCTACCTCTTTAGGACCAGCCTTTCTAGATATATAAAGATGTGTATTTACAACATTAATAATATATACATATAAAAAAGCTTGAGTTGGAATTTCACAAGGAAAAGGTTACAATTTCACAAGAAAAATTTAGAATGTTGGCAGTATTATAATAAAAGTCGTCATTTTACTCAACGCAAGTCAAAATTTTACAATAAAAACTGAACATTTGTGCAATATTATGATGCAATTTGGAATTTTACTCAACGCAAGTCAAAATATTACAAGAATTTGTGCAGATTATGATAAAAGTTGAAATTTTACTCAATAACAGTGGCAATTTTACAAGAAAAACGTAACATTTTGGCAATTTTATGAAAAGAGTCGTCATTTTACTCGACAAAAGTCACTATTATATAAGAAAACTTTAACATTTTGGCAATATTATAATAATAATCGGAATTTTACTCGGCAAAAATCATGACAAAAGTTATAATTTTACTTTAAAAAATGATTTAGCTGCCGTCTTGTTTTATCATATATTGCTGCCTTTGCAATGTTTACTTTTGTATGCACATTAAATCAACCCAAAAAAAATCCTGACTTTGGAGCAATGTTCACAGACTCTAGTATTTGGCTCTCTATTAACTTGTTCACACCTCCTCATATGTAAGCTACTTTTCCTTCTCGATGTCTCAAGAAGGGCAGAAATACAAGAACACACACACACACACCCACATACATTCTTGTATTTCTTACCTCCTTGAGCCCTCTGAAAAATGCCTACCTCTAGTATTATGAAAAAAGTCGTAATTTTACTCAACGCAAGTCAAATTTTACAAGAAAAACTGAACATTTGTGCAACATTATGATAAAAGTTGGAATTTTACTCAACGCAAGTCAAATTTTACAAGAAAAACTGAACATTTGTGCAACATTATGATAAAAGTTGGAATTTTACTGAATAGCAGTCGCAATTTTACAAGAAAAGCTTAACATTTTGGCAATTTTATTAAAAGAGTCGTCATTTTACTCGACAAAAGTCACAATTTTATAAGAAAACTAACATTTTGGCAATATAATAATAATCGGAATTTTACTTGAAAAAAATGATGACAAAAGTTATAATTTTACTTAAAAAATTACGTAAAAAAGTCATAATTTTACGTAAAAAAGTAATAATTTTACAAGAACATATTGCAATATTAGATAAACAAAAAGAATATGAGAAATTGTTCTTTAGCTGCCGTCTTGTTTTATCATATATTGCTGCCTTTGCAATGTTTACTTTTGTATGCACATTAAATCAACCAAAGAAAAATCCTGACTTTGGAGCAATGTTCACAGACTCTAGTATTTGGCTCTCTATTAACTTGTTCACACCTCCTCATATGGAAGCTACTTTTCCTTCTCGGTGTCTCAAGAAGGGCAGAAATACAAGAACACACACACACACACACACACACACACACACACACACACACACACACACATTCTTGTATTTCTTACCTTCTTGAGCCCTTTGAAAAATGCCTACCTCTAGTATTATGATAAAAGTCGTAATTTTACTCAACGCAAGTCAAACTTTTACAAGAAAAACTGAACATTTGTGCAATATTATGATAAAAGTTGGAATTTTACTCAACGCAAGTCAAAATATTACAAGAATTTGTGCAAATTATGATAAAAGTTGAAATTTTACTCAATAACAGTGGCAATTTTACAAGAAAAACTTAACATTTTGGCAATTTTATGAAAAGAGTCGTCATTTTACTCGACAAAAGTCACAATTTTATAAGAAAACTTGAACATTTTGGCAA
>NC_084573.2:4732500-4750000 GCF_033978685.3 Nerophis lumbriciformis
TATACAGTATATAAAGTAAGTATATACATATATCCATCCACCCATTTTCTACCGTTTGTCCCATCCGGGGTATATATAATAAATTGTTTTTATACTTTTGAATCGATTTTTTTTTTATACTTGCAGATTACTGCCTAAACTCCACAAACACACAAAAATGTTTTTAACATTTGCAAGTTTAAAAAAAATAATTTTACAGTGTAAAAAAAACGTGTATTTATATTTGAAAATCGTTTTTTACTGGTAGAAACTAAATATATAAATATATAATAAATTGTTCTTATACTTTTGAATCGATTTTTTTTATATATGCAGATTACTGCCAAAACCCACAAAAATGTTAACATTTGCAAGTAAAATAATTGAAAAAAAAAATATTTGAAAATCGTTTTTTACTGGTAGAAACTAAATATAGTAAATATATAAATATATAATACATTGTTTTTGTACTTTTGAATCGATTTTAAAATATGATTGATTGATTGATGAAGTACCACCATAATGACAACATTAAAATACAGTAGCGTAGTAGACCTAAGTATTCATTAACTACCACCATAATGACAACATTAAAATACAGTAGCGTCGTAGACCTAAGTATTCATTAAGTACCACCATAATGACATCATTAAAATACAGTAGTGTAGTAGACCTAAGTATTCATTGAGTACCACCATAATGACAACATTAAAATACAGTAGCGTAGTAGACCTAAGTATTCATTAAGTACCACCATAATGACAACATTAAAATACAGTAGCGTAGTAGACCTAAGTATTCATTAAGTACCACCATAATGACAACATTAAAATACAGTAGTGTAGTAGACCTAAGTATTCATTAAGTACCACCATAATGACAACATTAAAATACAGTAGTGTAGTAGACCTAAGTATTCATTAAGTACCACCATAATGACAACATTACATATAGTAGTGCAGTAGACCTAAGTATTCATTAAGTACCACCATAATGACAACATTAAAATACAGTAGTGTAGTAGACCTAAGTATTCATTAAGTACCACCATAATGACAACAGTAAAATACAGTAGTGTAGTAGACCTAAGTATTCATTAAGTACCAGCATAATGACAACATTAAAATACAGTAGTGTAGTAGACCTAAGTATTCATTAAGTACCACCATAATGACAACATTAAAATACAGTAGCGTAGTAGACCTAAGTATTCATTAAGTACCACCATAATGACAACATTAAAATACAGCAGTGTAGTAGACCTAAGTATTCATTAAGTACCACCATAATGACAACATTAAAATACAGTAGTGTAGTAGACCTAAGTATTCATTAAGTACCACCATAATGACAACATTAAAATACAGTAGTGTAGTAGACCCAAGTATTCATTAAGTACCACCATAATGACATCATTAAAATACAGTAGTGTAGTAGACCTAAGTATTCATTAAGTACCACCATAATGACAACATTAAAATACAGTAGAGTAGTAGACCTAAGTATTCATTAAGTACCACCATAATGACAACATTAAAATACAGTAGCGTAGTAGACCTAAGTATTCATTAAGTACCACCATAATGACAACATTAAAATACAGTAGCGTAGTAGACCTAAGTATTCATTAAGTACCACCATAATGACAACATTAAAATACAGTAGTGTAGTAGACCTAAGTATTCATTAAGTACCACCATAATGACAACATTAAAATACAGTAGTGTAGTAGACCTAAGTATTCATTAAGTACCACCATAATGACAACATTAAAATATAGTAGTGTAGTAGACCTAAGTATTCATTAAGTACCACCATAATGACAACATTAAAATACAGTAGCGTAGTAGACCTAAGTATTCATTAAGTACCACCATAATGACATCATTAAAATACAGTAGTGTAGTAGACCTAAGTATTCATTAAGTACCACCATAATGACAACATTAAAATACAGTAGCGTAGTAGACCTAAGTATTCATTAAGTACCACCATAATGACAACATTAAAATACAGTAGCGTAGTAGACCTAAGTATTCATTAAGTACCACCATAATGACAACATTAAAATACAGTAGCGTAGTAGACCTAAGTATTCATTAAGTACCACCATAATGACAACATTAAAATACAGTAGCGTAGTAGACCTAAGTATTCATTAACTACCACCATAATGACAACATTAAAATACAGTAGCGTCGTAGACCTAAGTATTCATTAAGTACCACCATAATGACATCATTAAAATACAGTAGTGTAGTAGACCTAAGTATTCATTGAGTACCACCATAATGACAACATTAAAATACAGTAGCGTAGTAGACCTAAGTATTCATTAAGTACCACCATAATGACAACATTAAAATACAGTAGCGTAGTAGACCTAAGTATTCATTAAGTACCACCATAATGACAACATTAAAATACAGTAGTGTAGTAGACCTAAGTATTCATTAAGTACCACCATAATGACAACATTAAAATACAGTAGTGTAGTAGACCTAAGTATTCATTAAGTACCACCATAATGACAACATTACATATAGTAGTGCAGTAGACCTAAGTATTCATTAAGTACCACCATAATGACAACATTAAAATACAGTAGTGTAGTAGACCTAAGTATTCATTAAGTACCACCATAATGACAACAGTAAAATACAGTAGTGTAGTAGACCTAAGTATTCATTAAGTACCAGCATAATGACAACATTAAAATACAGTAGTGTAGTAGACCTAAGTATTCATTAAGTACCACCATAATGACAACATTAAAATACAGTAGCGTAGTAGACCTAAGTATTCATTAAGTACCACCATAATGACAACATTAAAATACAGCAGTGTAGTAGACCTAAGTATTCATTAAGTACCACCATAATGACAACATTAAAATACAGTAGTGTAGTAGACCTAAGTATTCATTAAGTACCACCATAATGACAACATTAAAATACAGTAGTGTAGTAGACCCAAGTATTCATTAAGTACCACCATAATGACATCATTAAAATACAGTAGTGTAGTAGACCTAAGTATTCATTAAGTACCACCATAATGACAACATTAAAATACAGTAGAGTAGTAGACCTAAGTATTCATTAAGTACCACCATAATGACAACATTAAAATACAGTAGCGTAGTAGACCTAAGTATTCATTAAGTACCACCATAATGACAACATTAAAATACAGTAGCGTAGTAGACCTAAGTATTCATTAAGTACCACCATAATGACAACATTAAAATACAGTAGTGTAGTAGACCTAAGTATTCATTAAGTACCACCATAATGACAACATTAAAATACAGTAGTGTAGTAGACCTAAGTATTCATTAAGTACCACCATAATGACAACATTAAAATATAGTAGTGTAGTAGACCTAAGTATTCATTAAGTACCACCATAATGACAACATTAAAATACAGTAGCGTAGTAGACCTAAGTATTCATTAAGTACCACCATAATGACATCATTAAAATACAGTAGTGTAGTAGACCTAAGTATTCATTAAGTACCACCATAATGACAACATTAAAATACAGTAGCGTAGTAGACCTAAGTATTCATTAAGTACCACCATAATGACAACATTAAAATACAGTAGCGTAGTAGACCTAAGTATTCATTAAGTACCACCATAATGACAACATTAAAATACAGTAGCGTAGTAGACCTAAGTATTCATTAAGTACCACCATAATGACAACATTAAAATACAGTAGCGTAGTAGACCTAAGTATTCATTAAGTACCACCATAATGACATCATTAAAATACAGTAGTGTAGTAGACCTAAGTATTCATTAAGTACCACCATAATGACAACATTAAAATACAGTAGCGTAGTAGACCTAAGTATTCATTAAGTACCACCATAATGACAACATTAAAATACAGTAGCGTAGTAGACCTAAGTATTCATTAAGTACCACCATAATGACAACATTAAAATACAGTAGCGTAGTAGACCTAAGTGTTCATTAAGTACCACCATAATGACAACATTAAAATACAGTAGCGTAGTAGACCTAAGTATTCATTAAGTACCACCATAATGACAACATTAAAATACAGTAGTGTAGTAGACCTAAGTATTCATTAAGTACCACCATAATGACAACATTAAAATACAGTAGCGTAGTAGACCTAAGTATTCATTAAGTACCACCATAATGACACCATTAAAATACAGCAGTGTAGTAGACATAATTATTCATAAAGTACCACCATAATGACAACATTAAAATACAGTAGTGTAGTAGACCTAAGTATTCATTAAGTACCATCATAATGACAACATTAAAATACAGTAGTGTAGTAGACCTAAGTATTCATTAAGTACCACCATAATGACAACATTAAAATACAGTAGTGTAGTAGACCTAAGTATTCATTAAGTACCACCATAATGACAACATTAAAATACAGTAGTGTAGTAGACCGAAGTATTCATTAAGTACCATCATAATGACAACATTAAAATACAGTAGTGTAGTAGACCTAAGTATTCATTAAGTACCACCATAATGACAACATTAAAATACAGTAGCGTAGTAGACCTAAGTATTCATTAAGTACCACCATAATGACAACATTAAAATACAGTAGCGTAGTAGACCTAAGTATTCATTAAGTACCACCATAATGACAACATTAAAATACAGTAGTGTAGTAGACCTAAGTATTCATTAAGTACCACCATAATGACAACATTAAAATACAGTAGCGTAGTAGACCTAAGTATTCATTAAGTACCACCATAATGACAACATTAAAATACAGTAGTGTAGTAGACCTAAGTATTCATTAAGTACCACCATAATGACAACATTAAAATACAGTAGTGTAGTAGACCTAAGTATTCATTAAGTACCACCATAATGACAACATTAAAATATAGTAGTGTAGTAGACCTAAGTATTCATTAAGTACCACCATAATGACAACATTAAAATACAGTAGCGTAGTAGACCTAAGTATTCATTAAGTACCACCATAATGACATCATTAAAATACAGTAGTGTAGTAGACCTAAGTATTCATTAAGTACCACCATAATGACAACATTAAAATACAGTAGCGTAGTAGACCTAAGTATTCATTAAGTACCACCATAATGACAACATTAAAATACAGTAGCGTAGTAGACCTAAGTATTCATTAAGTACCACCATAATGACAACATTAAAATACAGTAGCGTAGTAGACCTAAGTATTCATTAACTACCACCATAATGACAACATTAAAATACAGTAGCGTCGTAGACCTAAGTATTCATTGAGTACCACCATAATGACAACATTAAAATACAGTAGTGTAGTAGACCTAAGTATTCATTGAGTACCACCATAATGACAACATTAAAATACAGTAGCGTAGTAGACCTAAGTATTCATTAAGTACCACCATAATGACAACATTAAAATACAGTAGCGTAGTAGACCTAAGTATTCATTAAGTACCACCATAATGACAACATTAAAATACAGTAGTGTAGTAGACCTAAGTATTCATTAAGTACCACCATAATGACAACATTAAAATACAGTAGTGTAGTAGACCTAAGTATTCATTAAGTACCACCATAATGACAACATTACATATAGTAGTGCAGTAGACCTAAGTATTCATTAAGTACCACCATAATGACAACATTAAAATACAGTAGTGTAGTAGACCTAAGTATTCATTAAGTACCACCATAATGACAACAGTAAAATACAGTAGTGTAGTAGACCTAAGTATTCATTAAGTACCAGCATAATGACAACATTAAAATACAGTAGTGTAGTAGACCTAAGTATTCATTAAGTACCACCATAATGACAACATTAAAATACAGTAGCGTAGTAGACCTAAGTATTCATTAAGTACCACCATAATGACAACATTAAAATACAGCAGTGTAGTAGACCTAAGTATTCATTAAGTACCACCATAATGACAACATTAAAATACAGTAGTGTAGTAGACCTAAGTATTCATTAAGTACCACCATAATGACAACATTAAAATACAGTAGTGTAGTAGACCCAAGTATTCATTAAGTACCACCATAATGACATCATTAAAATACAGTAGTGTAGTAGACCTAAGTATTCATTAAGTACCACCATAATGACAACATTAAAATACAGTAGAGTAGTAGACCTAAGTATTCATTAAGTACCACCATAATGACAACATTAAAATACAGTAGCGTAGTAGACCTAAGTATTCATTAAGTACCACCATAATGACAACATTAAAATACAGTAGCGTAGTAGACCTAAGTATTCATTAAGTACCACCATAATGACAACATTAAAATACAGTAGTGTAGTAGACCTAAGTATTCATTAAGTACCACCATAATGACAACATTAAAATACAGTAGTGTAGTAGACCTAAGTATTCATTAAGTACCACCATAATGACAACATTAAAATATAGTAGTGTAGTAGACCTAAGTATTCATTAAGTACCACCATAATGACAACATTAAAATACAGTAGCGTAGTAGACCTAAGTATTCATTAAGTACCACCATAATGACATCATTAAAATACAGTAGTGTAGTAGACCTAAGTATTCATTAAGTACCACCATAATGACAACATTAAAATACAGTAGCGTAGTAGACCTAAGTATTCATTAAGTACCACCATAATGACAACATTAAAATACAGTAGCGTAGTAGACCTAAGTATTCATTAAGTACCACCATAATGACAACATTAAAATACAGTAGCGTAGTAGACCTAAGTATTCATTAAGTACCACCATAATGACAACATTAAAATACAGTAGCGTAGTAGACCTAAGTATTCATTAAGTACCACCATAATGACATCATTAAAATACAGTAGTGTAGTAGACCTAAGTATTCATTAAGTACCACCATAATGACAACATTAAAATACAGTAGCGTAGTAGACCTAAGTATTCATTAAGTACCACCATAATGACAACATTAAAATACAGTAGCGTAGTAGACCTAAGTATTCATTAAGTACCACCATAATGACAACATTAAAATACAGTAGCGTAGTAGACCTAAGTGTTCATTAAGTACCACCATAATGACAACATTAAAATACAGTAGCGTAGTAGACCTAAGTATTCATTAAGTACCACCATAATGACAACATTAAAATACAGTAGTGTAGTAGACCTAAGTATTCATTAAGTACCACCATAATGACAACATTAAAATACAGTAGCGTAGTAGACCTAAGTATTCATTAAGTACCACCATAATGACACCATTAAAATACAGCAGTGTAGTAGACATAATTATTCATAAAGTACCACCATAATGACAACATTAAAATACAGTAGTGTAGTAGACCTAAGTATTCATTAAGTACCATCATAATGACAACATTAAAATACAGTAGTGTAGTAGACCTAAGTATTCATTAAGTACCACCATAATGACAACATTAAAATACAGTAGTGTAGTAGACCGAAGTATTCATTAAGTACCATCATAATGACAACATTAAAATACAGTAGTGTAGTAGACCTAAGTATTCATTAAGTACCACCATAATGACAACATTAAAATACAGTAGTGTAGTAGACCTAAGTATTCATTAAGTACCACCATAATGACAACATTAAAATACAATAGTGTAGTAGACCTAAGTATTCATTAACTACCAGCATAATGACAACATTAAAATACAGTAGTGTAGTAGACCTAAGTATTCATTAAGTACCACCATAATGACAACATTAAAATACAGTAGTGTAGTAGACCTAAGTATTCATTAAGTACCACCATAATGACAACATTAAAATACAGTAGTGTAGTAGACCTAAGTATTCATTAAGTACCACCATAATGACAACATTAAAATACAGTAGTGTAGTAGACCTAAGTATTCATTAAGTACCACCATAATGACAACATTACATATAGTAGTGCAGTAGACCTAAGTATTCATTAAGTACCACCATAATGACAACATTAAAATACAGTAGTGTAGTAGACCTAAGTATTCATTAAGTACCACCATAATGACAACAGTAAAATACAGTAGTGTAGTAGACCTAAGTATTCATTAAGTACCAGCATAATGACAACATTAAAATACAGTAGTGTAGTAGACCTAAGTATTCATTAAGTACCACCATAATGACAACATTAAAATACAGTAGCGTAGTAGACCTAAGTATTCATTAAGTACCACCATAATGACAACATTAAAATACAGCAGTGTAGTAGACCTAAGTATTCATTAAGTACCACCATAATGACAACATTAAAATACAGTAGTGTAGTAGACCTAAGTATTCATTAAGTACCACCATAATGACAACATTAAAATACAGTAGTGTAGTAGACCCAAGTATTCATTAAGTACCACCATAATGACATCATTAAAATACAGTAGTGTAGTAGACCTAAGTATTCATTAAGTACCACCATAATGACAACATTAAAATACAGTAGAGTAGTAGACCTAAGTATTCATTAAGTACCACCATAATGACAACATTAAAATACAGTAGCGTAGTAGACCTAAGTATTCATTAAGTACCACCATAATGACAACATTAAAATACAGTAGCGTAGTAGACCTAAGTATTCATTAAGTACCACCATAATGACAACATTAAAATACAGTAGTGTAGTAGACCTAAGTATTCATTAAGTACCACCATAATGACAACATTAAAATACAGTAGTGTAGTAGACCTAAGTATTCATTAAGTACCACCATAATGACAACATTAAAATATAGTAGTGTAGTAGACCTAAGTATTCATTAAGTACCACCATAATGACAACATTAAAATACAGTAGCGTAGTAGACCTAAGTATTCATTAAGTACCACCATAATGACATCATTAAAATACAGTAGTGTAGTAGACCTAAGTATTCATTAAGTACCACCATAATGACAACATTAAAATACAGTAGCGTAGTAGACCTAAGTATTCATTAAGTACCACCATAATGACAACATTAAAATACAGTAGCGTAGTAGACCTAAGTATTCATTAAGTACCACCATAATGACAACATTAAAATACAGTAGCGTAGTAGACCTAAGTATTCATTAAGTACCACCATAATGACAACATTAAAATACAGTAGCGTAGTAGACCTAAGTATTCATTAAGTACCACCATAATGACATCATTAAAATACAGTAGTGTAGTAGACCTAAGTATTCATTAAGTACCACCATAATGACAACATTAAAATACAGTAGCGTAGTAGACCTAAGTATTCATTAAGTACCACCATAATGACAACATTAAAATACAGTAGCGTAGTAGACCTAAGTATTCATTAAGTACCACCATAATGACAACATTAAAATACAGTAGCGTAGTAGACCTAAGTGTTCATTAAGTACCACCATAATGACAACATTAAAATACAGTAGCGTAGTAGACCTAAGTATTCATTAAGTACCACCATAATGACAACATTAAAATACAGTAGTGTAGTAGACCTAAGTATTCATTAAGTACCACCATAATGACAACATTAAAATACAGTAGCGTAGTAGACCTAAGTATTCATTAAGTACCACCATAATGACACCATTAAAATACAGCAGTGTAGTAGACATAATTATTCATAAAGTACCACCATAATGACAACATTAAAATACAGTAGTGTAGTAGACCTAAGTATTCATTAAGTACCATCATAATGACAACATTAAAATACAGTAGTGTAGTAGACCTAAGTATTCATTAAGTACCACCATAATGACAACATTAAAATACAGTAGTGTAGTAGACCTAAGTATTCATTAAGTACCACCATAATGACAACATTAAAATACAGTAGTGTAGTAGACCGAAGTATTCATTAAGTACCATCATAATGACAACATTAAAATACAGTAGTGTAGTAGACCTAAGTATTCATTAAGTACCACCATAATGACAACATTAAAATACAGTAGCGTAGTAGACCTAAGTATTCATTAAGTACCACCATAATGACAACATTAAAATACAGTAGCGTAGTAGACCTAAGTATTCATTAAGTACCACCATAATGACAACATTAAAATACAGTAGTGTAGTAGACCTAAGTATTCATTAAGTACCACCATAATGACAACATTAAAATACAGTAGTGTAGTAGACCTAAGTATTCATTAAGTACCACCATAATGACAACATTAAAATATAGTAGTGTAGTAGACCTAAGTATTCATTAAGTACCACCATAATGACAACATTAAAATACAGTAGCGTAGTAGACCTAAGTATTCATTAAGTACCACCATAATGACATCATTAAAATACAGTAGTGTAGTAGACCTAAGTATTCATTAAGTACCACCATAATGACAACATTAAAATACAGTAGCGTAGTAGACCTAAGTATTCATTAAGTACCACCATAATGACAACATTAAAATACAGTAGCGTAGTAGACCTAAGTATTCATTAAGTACCACCATAATGACAACATTAAAATACAGTAGCGTAGTAGACCTAAGTATTCATTAACTACCACCATAATGACAACATTAAAATACAGTAGCGTCGTAGACCTAAGTATTCATTGAGTACCACCATAATGACAACATTAAAATACAGTAGTGTAGTAGACCTAAGTATTCATTGAGTACCACCATAATGACAACATTAAAATACAGTAGCGTAGTAGACCTAAGTATTCATTAAGTACCACCATAATGACAACATTAAAATACAGTAGCGTAGTAGACCTAAGTATTCATTAAGTACCACCATAATGACAACATTAAAATACAGTAGTGTAGTAGACCTAAGTATTCATTAAGTACCACCATAATGACAACATTAAAATACAGTAGTGTAGTAGACCTAAGTATTCATTAAGTACCACCATAATGACAACATTACATATAGTAGTGCAGTAGACCTAAGTATTCATTAAGTACCACCATAATGACAACATTAAAATACAGTAGTGTAGTAGACCTAAGTATTCATTAAGTACCACCATAATGACAACAGTAAAATACAGTAGTGTAGTAGACCTAAGTATTCATTAAGTACCAGCATAATGACAACATTAAAATACAGTAGTGTAGTAGACCTAAGTATTCATTAAGTACCACCATAATGACAACATTAAAATACAGTAGCGTAGTAGACCTAAGTATTCATTAAGTACCACCATAATGACAACATTAAAATACAGCAGTGTAGTAGACCTAAGTATTCATTAAGTACCACCATAATGACAACATTAAAATACAGTAGTGTAGTAGACCTAAGTATTCATTAAGTACCACCATAATGACAACATTAAAATACAGTAGTGTAGTAGACCCAAGTATTCATTAAGTACCACCATAATGACATCATTAAAATACAGTAGTGTAGTAGACCTAAGTATTCATTAAGTACCACCATAATGACAACATTAAAATACAGTAGAGTAGTAGACCTAAGTATTCATTAAGTACCACCATAATGACAACATTAAAATACAGTAGCGTAGTAGACCTAAGTATTCATTAAGTACCACCATAATGACAACATTAAAATACAGTAGCGTAGTAGACCTAAGTATTCATTAAGTACCACCATAATGACAACATTAAAATACAGTAGTGTAGTAGACCTAAGTATTCATTAAGTACCACCATAATGACAACATTAAAATACAGTAGTGTAGTAGACCTAAGTATTCATTAAGTACCACCATAATGACAACATTAAAATATAGTAGTGTAGTAGACCTAAGTATTCATTAAGTACCACCATAATGACAACATTAAAATACAGTAGCGTAGTAGACCTAAGTATTCATTAAGTACCACCATAATGACATCATTAAAATACAGTAGTGTAGTAGACCTAAGTATTCATTAAGTACCACCATAATGACAACATTAAAATACAGTAGCGTAGTAGACCTAAGTATTCATTAAGTACCACCATAATGACAACATTAAAATACAGTAGCGTAGTAGACCTAAGTATTCATTAAGTACCACCATAATGACAACATTAAAATACAGTAGCGTAGTAGACCTAAGTATTCATTAAGTACCACCATAATGACAACATTAAAATACAGTAGCGTAGTAGACCTAAGTATTCATTAAGTACCACCATAATGACATCATTAAAATACAGTAGTGTAGTAGACCTAAGTATTCATTAAGTACCACCATAATGACAACATTAAAATACAGTAGCGTAGTAGACCTAAGTATTCATTAAGTACCACCATAATGACAACATTAAAATACAGTAGCGTAGTAGACCTAAGTATTCATTAAGTACCACCATAATGACAACATTAAAATACAGTAGCGTAGTAGACCTAAGTGTTCATTAAGTACCACCATAATGACAACATTAAAATACAGTAGCGTAGTAGACCTAAGTATTCATTAAGTACCACCATAATGACAACATTAAAATACAGTAGTGTAGTAGACCTAAGTATTCATTAAGTACCACCATAATGACAACATTAAAATACAGTAGCGTAGTAGACCTAAGTATTCATTAAGTACCACCATAATGACACCATTAAAATACAGCAGTGTAGTAGACATAATTATTCATAAAGTACCACCATAATGACAACATTAAAATACAGTAGTGTAGTAGACCTAAGTATTCATTAAGTACCATCATAATGACAACATTAAAATACAGTAGTGTAGTAGACCTAAGTATTCATTAAGTACCACCATAATGACAACATTAAAATACAGTAGTGTAGTAGACCGAAGTATTCATTAAGTACCATCATAATGACAACATTAAAATACAGTAGTGTAGTAGACCTAAGTATTCATTAAGTACCACCATAATGACAACATTAAAATACAGTAGTGTAGTAGACCTAAGTATTCATTAAGTACCACCATAATGACAACATTAAAATACAATAGTGTAGTAGACCTAAGTATTCATTAACTACCAGCATAATGACAACATTAAAATACAGTAGTGTAGTAGACCTAAGTATTCATTAAGTACCACCATAATGACAACATTAAAATACAGTAGTGTAGTAGACCTAAGTATTCATTAAGTACCACCATAATGACAACATTAAAATACAGTAGTGTAGTAGACCTAAGTATTCATTAAGTACCACCATAATGACAACATTAAAATACAGTAGTGTAGTAGACCTAAGTATTCATTAAGTACCACCATAATGACAACATTACATATAGTAGTGCAGTAGACCTAAGTATTCATTAAGTACCACCATAATGACAACATTAAAATACAGTAGTGTAGTAGACCTAAGTATTCATTAAGTACCACCATAATGACAACAGTAAAATACAGTAGTGTAGTAGACCTAAGTATTCATTAAGTACCAGCATAATGACAACATTAAAATACAGTAGTGTAGTAGACCTAAGTATTCATTAAGTACCACCATAATGACAACATTAAAATACAGTAGCGTAGTAGACCTAAGTATTCATTAAGTACCACCATAATGACAACATTAAAATACAGCAGTGTAGTAGACCTAAGTATTCATTAAGTACCACCATAATGACAACATTAAAATACAGTAGTGTAGTAGACCTAAGTATTCATTAAGTACCACCATAATGACAACATTAAAATACAGTAGTGTAGTAGACCCAAGTATTCATTAAGTACCACCATAATGACATCATTAAAATACAGTAGTGTAGTAGACCTAAGTATTCATTAAGTACCACCATAATGACAACATTAAAATACAGTAGAGTAGTAGACCTAAGTATTCATTAAGTACCACCATAATGACAACATTAAAATACAGTAGCGTAGTAGACCTAAGTATTCATTAAGTACCACCATAATGACAACATTAAAATACAGTAGCGTAGTAGACCTAAGTATTCATTAAGTACCACCATAATGACAACATTAAAATACAGTAGTGTAGTAGACCTAAGTATTCATTAAGTACCACCATAATGACAACATTAAAATACAGTAGTGTAGTAGACCTAAGTATTCATTAAGTACCACCATAATGACAACATTAAAATATAGTAGTGTAGTAGACCTAAGTATTCATTAAGTACCACCATAATGACAACATTAAAATACAGTAGCGTAGTAGACCTAAGTATTCATTAAGTACCACCATAATGACATCATTAAAATACAGTAGTGTAGTAGACCTAAGTATTCATTAAGTACCACCATAATGACAACATTAAAATACAGTAGCGTAGTAGACCTAAGTATTCATTAAGTACCACCATAATGACAACATTAAAATACAGTAGCGTAGTAGACCTAAGTATTCATTAAGTACCACCATAATGACAACATTAAAATACAGTAGCGTAGTAGACCTAAGTATTCATTAAGTACCACCATAATGACAACATTAAAATACAGTAGCGTAGTAGACCTAAGTATTCATTAAGTACCACCATAATGACATCATTAAAATACAGTAGTGTAGTAGACCTAAGTATTCATTAAGTACCACCATAATGACAACATTAAAATACAGTAGCGTAGTAGACCTAAGTATTCATTAAGTACCACCATAATGACAACATTAAAATACAGTAGCGTAGTAGACCTAAGTATTCATTAAGTACCACCATAATGACAACATTAAAATACAGTAGCGTAGTAGACCTAAGTGTTCATTAAGTACCACCATAATGACAACATTAAAATACAGTAGCGTAGTAGACCTAAGTATTCATTAAGTACCACCATAATGACAACATTAAAATACAGTAGTGTAGTAGACCTAAGTATTCATTAAGTACCACCATAATGACAACATTAAAATACAGTAGCGTAGTAGACCTAAGTATTCATTAAGTACCACCATAATGACACCATTAAAATACAGCAGTGTAGTAGACATAATTATTCATAAAGTACCACCATAATGACAACATTAAAATACAGTAGTGTAGTAGACCTAAGTATTCATTAAGTACCATCATAATGACAACATTAAAATACAGTAGTGTAGTAGACCTAAGTATTCATTAAGTACCACCATAATGACAACATTAAAATACAGTAGTGTAGTAGACCTAAGTATTCATTAAGTACCACCATAATGACAACATTAAAATACAGTAGTGTAGTAGACCGAAGTATTCATTAAGTACCATCATAATGACAACATTAAAATACAGTAGTGTAGTAGACCTAAGTATTCATTAAGTACCACCATAATGACAACATTAAAATACAGTAGCGTAGTAGACCTAAGTATTCATTAAGTACCACCATAATGACAACATTAAAATACAGTAGCGTAGTAGACCTAAGTATTCATTAAGTACCACCATAATGACAACATTAAAATACAGTAGTGTAGTAGACCTAAGTATTCATTAAGTACCACCATAATGACAACATTAAAATACAGTAGTGTAGTAGACCTAAGTATTCATTAAGTACCACCATAATGACAACATTAAAATATAGTAGTGTAGTAGACCTAAGTATTCATTAAGTACCACCATAATGACAACATTAAAATACAGTAGCGTAGTAGACCTAAGTATTCATTAAGTACCACCATAATGACATCATTAAAATACAGTAGTGTAGTAGACCTAAGTATTCATTAAGTACCACCATAATGACAACATTAAAATACAGTAGCGTAGTAGACCTAAGTATTCATTAAGTACCACCATAATGACAACATTAAAATACAGTAGCGTAGTAGACCTAAGTATTCATTAAGTACCACCATAATGACAACATTAAAATACAGTAGCGTAGTAGACCTAAGTATTCATTAACTACCACCATAATGACAACATTAAAATACAGTAGCGTCGTAGACCTAAGTATTCATTGAGTACCACCATAATGACAACATTAAAATACAGTAGTGTAGTAGACCTAAGTATTCATTGAGTACCACCATAATGACAACATTAAAATACAGTAGCGTAGTAGACCTAAGTATTCATTAAGTACCACCATAATGACAACATTAAAATACAGTAGCGTAGTAGACCTAAGTATTCATTAAGTACCACCATAATGACAACATTAAAATACAGTAGTGTAGTAGACCTAAGTATTCATTAAGTACCACCATAATGACAACATTAAAATACAGTAGTGTAGTAGACCTAAGTATTCATTAAGTACCACCATAATGACAACATTACATATAGTAGTGCAGTAGACCTAAGTATTCATTAAGTACCACCATAATGACAACATTAAAATACAGTAGTGTAGTAGACCTAAGTATTCATTAAGTACCACCATAATGACAACAGTAAAATACAGTAGTGTAGTAGACCTAAGTATTCATTAAGTACCAGCATAATGACAACATTAAAATACAGTAGTGTAGTAGACCTAAGTATTCATTAAGTACCACCATAATGACAACATTAAAATACAGTAGCGTAGTAGACCTAAGTATTCATTAAGTACCACCATAATGACAACATTAAAATACAGCAGTGTAGTAGACCTAAGTATTCATTAAGTACCACCATAATGACAACATTAAAATACAGTAGTGTAGTAGACCTAAGTATTCATTAAGTACCACCATAATGACAACATTAAAATACAGTAGTGTAGTAGACCCAAGTATTCATTAAGTACCACCATAATGACATCATTAAAATACAGTAGTGTAGTAGACCTAAGTATTCATTAAGTACCACCATAATGACAACATTAAAATACAGTAGAGTAGTAGACCTAAGTATTCATTAAGTACCACCATAATGACAACATTAAAATACAGTAGCGTAGTAGACCTAAGTATTCATTAAGTACCACCATAATGACAACATTAAAATACAGTAGCGTAGTAGACCTAAGTATTCATTAAGTACCACCATAATGACAACATTAAAATACAGTAGTGTAGTAGACCTAAGTATTCATTAAGTACCACCATAATGACAACATTAAAATACAGTAGTGTAGTAGACCTAAGTATTCATTAAGTACCACCATAATGACAACATTAAAATATAGTAGTGTAGTAGACCTAAGTATTCATTAAGTACCACCATAATGACAACATTAAAATACAGTAGCGTAGTAGACCTAAGTATTCATTAAGTACCACCATAATGACATCATTAAAATACAGTAGTGTAGTAGACCTAAGTATTCATTAAGTACCACCATAATGACAACATTAAAATACAGTAGCGTAGTAGACCTAAGTATTCATTAAGTACCACCATAATGACAACATTAAAATACAGTAGCGTAGTAGACCTAAGTATTCATTAAGTACCACCATAATGACAACATTAAAATACAGTAGCGTAGTAGACCTAAGTATTCATTAAGTACCACCATAATGACAACATTAAAATACAGTAGCGTAGTAGACCTAAGTATTCATTAAGTACCACCATAATGACATCATTAAAATACAGTAGTGTAGTAGACCTAAGTATTCATTAAGTACCACCATAATGACAACATTAAAATACAGTAGCGTAGTAGACCTAAGTATTCATTAAGTACCACCATAATGACAACATTAAAATACAGTAGCGTAGTAGACCTAAGTATTCATTAAGTACCACCATAATGACAACATTAAA
>NC_084573.2:4760000-4762500 GCF_033978685.3 Nerophis lumbriciformis
GATACTAGTATGATTACATCGATATTTATCGTCAGAAAATCTTTCACGACACACCGTAGGAGGATACAATAGCTCACCGGCGTCACAATGTAAACAAACGCCATGGGTGGATCGACACCTGACATCCACTGTAATGATACCAAGTACAAGAGCCTATCTAGTCGATACTAGTATGATTACATCGATATTTATCGTCAGAAAATCTTTCACGACACACCGTAGGAGGATACAATAGCTCACCGGCGTCACAATGTAAACCAACGCCATGGGTGGATCGACACCTGACATCCACTGTATTGATACCAAGTACAAGAGCCTATCTAGTTGATACTAGTATGATTACATCGATATTTATCGTCAGAAAATCTTTCACAACACACCGTAGGAGGATACAATAGCTCACCGGCGTCACAATGTAAACAAACGCCATGGGTGGATCGACACCTGACATCCACTGTATTGATACCAAGTACAAGAGCCTATCTAGTCGATACTAGTACGATTACATCGATATTTATCGTCAGACAATCTTTCACGACACACCGTAGGAGGATACAATAGCTCACCGGCGTCACAATGTAAACAAACGCCATGGGTGGATCGACACCTGACATCCACTGTATTGATACCAAGTACAAGAGCCTATCTAGTCGATACTAGTATGATTACATCGATATTTATCGTCAGAAAATGTTTCACGACACACCGTAGGAGGATACAATAGCTCACCGGCGTCACAATGTAAACAAACGCCATGGGTGGATCGACACCTGACATCCACTGTATTGATACCAAGTACAAGAGCCTATCTAGTCGATACTAGTACGATTACATCGATATTTATCGTCAGACAATCTTTCACGACACACCGTAGGAGGATACAATAGCTCACCGGCGTCACAATGTAAACAAACGCCATGGGTGGATCGACACCTGACATCCACTGTTATTGATACCAAGTACAAGAGCCTATCTAGTTGATACTAGTATGATTACATCGATATTTATCGTCAGAAAATCTTTCACGACACACCGTAGGAGGATACAATAGCTCACCGGCGTCACAATATAAACCAACGCCATGGGTGGATCGACACCTGACATCCACTGTATTGATACCAAGTACAAGAGCCTATCTAGTCGATACTAGTATGATTACATCGATATTTATCGTCAGAAAATCTTTCACGACACACCGTAGGAGGATACAATAGCTCACCGGCGTCACAATGTAAACAAACGCCATGGGTGGATCGATACCTGACATCCACTGTATTGATACCAAGTACAAGAGCCTATCTAGTTGATACTAGTATGATTACATCGATATTTATCGTCAGAAAATCTTTCACAACACACCGTAGGAGGATACAATAGCTCACCGGCGTCACAATGTAAACAAACGCCATGGGTGGATCGACACCTGAAATCCACTGTAATGATACTATCTAGTCGATACTAGTATGATTACATCGATATTTATCGTCAGAAAATCTTTCACGACACACCGTAGGAGGATACAATAGCTCACCGGCGTCACAATGTAAACAAACGCCATGGGTGGATCGACACCTGACATCCACTGTAATGATACCAAGTACAAGAGCCTATCTAGTCGATACTAGTATGATTACATCGATATTTATCGTCACAAAATCTTTCACAACACACCGTAGGAGGATACAATAGCTCACCGGCGTCACAATGTAAACAAACGCCATGGGTGGATCGACACCTGACATCCACTGTTATTGATACCAAGTACAAGAGCCTATTTAGTCGATACTAGTATGATTACATCGATATTTATCGTCCTAAAATCTTTCACGACACACCGTAGGAGGATACAATAGCTCACCGGCGTCACAATGTAAACCAACGCCATGGGTGGATCGACACCTGACATCCACTGTATTGATACCAAGTACAAAAGCCTATTTAGTCGATACTAGTATGATTACATCGATATTTATCGTCCTAAAATCTTTCACGACACACCGTAGGAGGATACAATAGCTCACCGGCATCACAATGTAAACAAACGCCATGGGTGGATCGACACCTGACATCCACTGTAATGATACCAAGTACAAGAGCCTATCTAGTCGATACTAGTATGATTACATCGATATTTATCGTCACAAAATCTTTCACAACACACCGTAGGAGGATACAATATCTCACCGGCGTCACAATGTAAACAAACGCCATGGGTGGATCGACACCTGACATCCACTGTATTGATACCAAGTACAAAAGCCTATTTAGTCGATACTAGTATGATTACATCGATATTTATCGTCCTAAAATCTTTCACGACACACCGTAGGAGGATACAATAGCTCACCGGCGTCACAATGTAAACCAACGCCATGGGTGGATCGACACCTGAAATCCACTATAATGATACCAAGTACAAGAGCCTATCTAGTCGATACTAGTATGATTACATCGATATTTATCGTCACAAAATCTTTCACGACACACCGTAGGAGGATAC
>NC_084573.2:4770000-4777500 GCF_033978685.3 Nerophis lumbriciformis
GAGAGGGGGGCGGCTAAATCATTTTGCAATGCAGTCTGCTGAAAATGATGGAAAGCGCCTACTCCACATAGCAACCAACGCTTCATCAATCAATCAATCAATCAATCTTTATTTATATAGCCCTAAATCACAAGTGTCTCAAAGGGCTGCACAAGCCACAACGACATCCTCGGTACAAAGCCCACATACGGGCAAGGAAAAACTCACCCCAGTGGGACGTCGATGTGAATGACTATGAGAAACCTTGGAGAGGACCGCATATGTGGGTAACCCCCCCCCCCCCCCTCTAGGGGAGACCGAAAGCAATGGATGTCGAGTGGGTCTGACATAATATTGTGAGAGTCCAGTCCATAGTGGATCCAACATAATAGTAAGAGTCCAGTCCATAGTGGGGCCAGCAGGACACCATCCCGAGCGGAGATTTAAAAAGAGCGATTGCATTCATTTTAAAAGCCCAACTTTTTGGATGCTGCTATTTTGTCGCTACCTAGTGGAGTACATACATTTTCCCTTGTCAATGACCATTATATTATTCTCTGATTGCGCATTTTTTACCTATATGACCCAATGCAAACAACTTTCCCTAGTCATGGTGCAAAAAAAAAAAAAAAAAAAAAGGTCAGACATGCTCACTGAACTTTGTGGAGATTATACAACACAAAATGTTCATTAACCATGAATAATTCAGAATGACATCCAAAAAACCAGCTCGTTTCAAGATGTGTAGCGAAGCCCGATATATATTTTTGTTCCCCACAAAGCTCGCCAAGGGAGAGTCAGAGGCGACGTCACCATTTTTTGCTGCATGATTCCACGAGAACTTCAGCGTCTGACGCCAAGAATGAGACGTTATTAACGCCACATTTGCGTAAATAATCAAGCACGGATCCTTCCAGAATGTTCCACGGGTCAGGGTCGCCGTCTCGAAAGTGAAGGGGATGAATCACGCGGGGTGGAAAGTGTGTGATCAGGAGGTGCCATCTTCTTTTCCATGAACACACCGTTCAGTCACGTGACCACGGTCTGGGCCAATGGACTGCCAGTCTTGTTGTTGTGGTCCCGTTGCCAGGCAACAGCGGAGTGTTTGCCCTGACGTGTGCGGGGGAAAAGGGAGGCCGAGGTGCTGACTCATGGAGAATAGCGTGGAGTGCGGGAAGAAGTGCGATAAAAGTCCTTTTAAGAGGGCCTCAAACTGACATCTTGTGTCATCAAACACAACAGATTGGTGTTTAAAATGAACACTTAATAGTGAAAAGGAATGACACAATTCAGTGTTAAAATACGAAAATAAAATGAGGTTTAAATTAACCCATTTAAGTTAATTCAAATACATTAATTAGATTTAAAAAATATAAAAATTAATTAAAATCAATTAAAATTAAATGTAAAATATGTTGGCATTTTTTATTGGGTTGAATGTAAAAAAAAATAACAGATTGAATGTAATTAAAATAAAGTTTTACTAAAATTAAATATTACATTTAAATTGTTCTCTTCGATTTAAGACTGAAAACGTCTTCCAGGCTCCTTATTCACTTTAATTTGAGATATCTATTGTTTTTTGTTTTTTTATCTACCAATGTTTTTATTGGTGTCTATTTATTTGTACGGTGCCCTTGAAAATAAAATGACTTATTTTAACATATGTTTAAATTAACTTGTTTAAAATAATTTAAACTAATTAACTGGATTTTAAAATATAACAATAAAACATTGAGATTAAAACCAAATAAATGTCAAATAATTCAAACTGGAATGGAATGTAACAATTTTTAAAAACATTTTTTATTTGATAAAATGTAAATTGTGATAAAAAAAAAAATTAGATTAAATATAATAAGAAATAGTTAAAATACAACTACAATTAAATGTGAATACATTTGAATTAGATTAACTTTATTAAATCGACACATTTAAATTAATTAAATATAAATAAATAACATTAGATTGAAAAATATAAAAATAAAACAAAATCTAGATTAAAACAAATACAATTTAAAACAGTTCAAATTGGAATGGAATTTTAAAAACAATTTTATCGTAGAATGTAAGTAGTGATAATTTAACAGATTAAATGAGATTAGAAATTTAAAATACAACTAAAATTGAATGGTATTAAATCAAAGTTGGATTAACTTTATTAACAAAGGTGTAAATGAAAACATTAAAATTAAAATTGAAAGACTCAAAAAAAAAAAAAAAAAGATTTAAAGAACAAAAAATTCAGAACTTTTCAAATTGGAATGGAATGTAAGAACTATCTTTTGAAATTTTTATCCGACAACATAAATGGTGATTAAAAATGAACAGTTTAAATAAAATAAAATAGTTAAGACTATTATTATAACATAAGTTTGAATTAACACATTTGTATTAAATACAATGAATTACGTTATCTTGAAAAAATTAAGATTAAAACAAATGAAAAACTATACAAATTGGAATATAATCTAAAACCTTTAGTTGAAATTGTATTGGATTAAATGTAAATTGTGATTTAAAATTAAAAGGTTAAATGCGATTAGAAATTGTTCAAATACAACAAAAATTTTACATTATTAAATCTAAATTGGATTTGCTATATTAACATGGGTTTAAATTAACACATTTTTATGAATTAAAACCAATTGAGAGATTAAAAATAAAAAAATAAAACTATTTGATATAAAAAAAATTGTTCAGCACTATTCAAACTGAAATGGAATGTAATAAATATTTTTTTGTAAGTGGTGAACAGGTTCAATTAGATTAAAAATAATTAAATACTACTAATATAGCATTTATTTAAATTAACACATTTTGATTTAATAAAATGAATTACATTAAATTAAAAAATCTAAAATTAAACCAGAAAATGAGATTAAAACCAATTTAAAAAATTGGAATATAATGTAAAACATAATGTTGCCATTTTATTGGATTAAATGTAAATTGTGATAAAAAATTAACAGGTTAAATGCGATTAGAAATTGTTCAAACACAACAACAATTTTACATAATTAAATCTAAATTGGATTTGCTATATTAACATGGGTTTAAATAAACACATTTTTATGAATTAAAACCAATTGAGAGATTAGAAATAAAAAAATAAAACTATTTGATTGTTCAGCACTATTCAAACTGAAATGGAATGTAATAAATATTTTTATGTAAATGGTGAACAGGTTCAATTAGATTAAAAATAATTAAATACTACTAATATAGCATTTATTTAAATTAACACATTTTGATTTAATAAAATGAATTACATTAAATTAAAAAATCTAAAATTAAACCAGAAAATGAGATTAAAACCAATTAAAAAAATTGGAATATAATGTAAAACATAATGTTGCCATTTTATTGGATTAAATGTAAATTGTGATTTAAAATTAAAAGGTTAAATGCGATTAGAATTTGTTCAAATACAACAACAATTTTACATTATTAAATCTAAATTGGATTTGCTATATTAACATGGGTTTAAATAAACACATTTTTATGAATTAAAACCAATTGAGAGATTAAAAATAAAAAAATAAAACTATTTGATATAAAAAAAATAGTTCAGCACTATTCAAACTGAAATGGAATGTAATAAATATTTTTATGTAAATGGTGAACCGGTTCAATTAGATTAAAAATAATTAAATACTACTAATATAGCATTTATTTAAATTAACACATTTTGATTTAATAAAATGAATTACATTAATTCAAAAATCTAAAATTAAACCCGAAAATGAGATTAAAACCAATTTAAAAAAATTGGAATATAATAAAACATAATGTTGCCATTTTATTGGATTAAATGTCAATTGTGATAAAAAAATTAACAGGTTAATGCGATTAAAAATGATTCAAAAACAACCAAAATGTTATGTTATTAAATCAAAATGGTATTAGCTAAATTAACATGGGTTTAAATGAACACATTTAAATGAAATAAAACCAATTAAAAGATTAGAAATTTAAAAAGAAAACAATTCCGTACTATTCAAACTGGAATGAAATGGAACAAATATTTTTCATGTAAATGGTGATTGAAAATGAACATTTTTAATCTAACTGAAGTTAGATTAAAAATAATTAAAATAGTACTAATATACATTAAAATGAATACATTTTAATTTAATAAAATAAAATATATAACATTAAAAAATAGACCTAAAATGAGATTAAAACGAATTAAAAACAAAATTGGAATATAATGTTAAAAATGTTGCCATTTTATTGGATTAAATTTAAAATGTGATAAAAAATTAACAGGTTAATGCGATTAGAAATTGTTCAAAAACAACCAACATTTTGTTATTAAATCAAAATGGTATTAGATAAAAATTAACATGGGTTTGAATGGAATAAAACCAATTAAACTATTAGAAAAAAATTAGATATAAAAGAAAATAATTCAGTACTATTCAAATTGGAATGGAATGTAACAAATATTGTTCATGTTAATGGTGATGTCATGTCTGTGATCATGTTTTGTTTAGTTATGTTTTACGTGGTTTTTGGACACTTTTTAGTTCTCGTCTTCACTCCCTTGCTTTGTCACCATAGTAACCATTAGTTTCACCTGGTTCACATCCTCATGTCACGCACCTGTCTCACGTTTTCTCATTTTGAGTCACGCACCTGTTTTCACTAATCATGTCACCAGTATTTAAGCTTGTTGTTGCCAGGCAGTCGGCCTGGCGACATTATCATATCTATCTATCCTTTCTACCGGTCATGCCAAGCCATTGTTTCATGTACGTTTTTCATGCCACAGTAAGTGTTTTTGTTTATTGTTCATAGTTAATTGCCTTTGTGCTAGTCTTTTGGTTTCATTAGTCAAGTTTGTTCTCCGCTAGTGATGGGTTGATGAGGCGTCATGAAGCGTTTCGACACATTGCAAAACTGTATTGATACTGTGTCGATACCGTGTCACTAAATACTGACATCTGCTGGACAATAAAAATCCCTACAGGCAACCTATGGACCGACTCAACTGACACTGATTTGATGCCCTAGTACAGGGGTCACCAACCTTTTTGAAACCAAAAACTACTTCTTGGGTACTGATTAATGCGAAGGGCTACCAGTTTGATACACACTTAAATAAATAAATATATTGTCATTTGTAAGTTACACGTAAGTGTGATTTAAACAAGAATAGCTAAATAAATAAATTTATATATATAAAAAAATGGGTATTTCTGTCTGTCATTCCATCGTCCATTTTTTTTCCTTTTACGGAAGGTTTTTTGTAGAGAATAAATGATGAAAAAAACACTTAATTGAACGGTTTAAAAGGAGAAAACACGTAAAAAATTTAAATAAAATTTTGAAACATAGTTTATCTTCAATTTCGACTCTTTAAAATTCAAAATTCAACCGACAAAAAGAAGAGAAAAACTAGCTAATTTGAATCTTTTTGAAAAAATTAAAAAAATAATTTATGGAACATCATTAGTCATTTTTCCTGATTAAGATACATTTTAGAATTTTGATGACATGTTTTAAATTGGTTAAAATCCAATCTGCACTTTGTTAGAATATTTAACAAATTGGACCAAGCTATATTTCAAACAAAGACAAATCAGTATTTCTTCTAGATTTTCCAGAACAAAAATTGTAAAAGAAATTCAAAATACTTTGAAATAAGATTTAAATTTGATTCTACAGATTTTCTAGATTTGCCAGAATATATATTTTTTAATTTTAATCATAGTAAGTTTGAAGAAATATTTCACAAATATTCTTCGTCGAAAAAACAGAAGCTAAAATATTTATTATTCTTTACAATAAAAAATAAATAAATTTACTTGAACATTGATTTAAATTGTCAGGAAAGAAGAGGAAGAAATTTAAAAGGTAAAAAGTTATATTTGTTTAAAAATCCTAAAATCATTTTTAAGGTTGTATTTTTTCTCTAAAATTGTATTTCTAAAAGTAATAAGAAGCAAAGTCAAAAATAAATGAATTTATTTAAACAAGTGAAGACCCATCCATCCATCCATTTTCTACCGCTTATTCCAAGTGAAGACCAAGTCTTAAAAATATTTTCTTGGATTTTCAAATTCTATTTGAATTTTGTCTCTTTTAGAATTAAAAATGTCGAGCAAAGCGAGACCAGCTTGCTAGTAAATAAATAAAATTGAAAAAATAGAGGCAGCTCACTGGTAAGTACTGCTCTTTGAGCTATTTTTAGAACAGGCAAGCGGGCGACTGATCTGGTCCTTACGGGCTACCTGGTGACCGCGGGCACCGCATTGGTGACCCCTGTCCTAGTATATACAATAATATAAACCAAGTCATTGTATTTCATTTAGGATTATTTCATATCTTCATTTAAATAAAAATATATTTGTATCTTTTTTAGATACAGTCAATAAATAATGTGAACATGTATCATAACATGTAAATCTAAGAGAACGTGTTGTGGATGATTGTGGACTGGGAATTGTTTTAATTTTATTTTTTTACACATTTTTATAAAAAAAAAAAAAAAAAAAGTTTTTCCGACGTATTACATTTTAGACGATTTCTCTTCTTAGTTATTATTTCTCCGGCTGTAGAAAAGACCCGCTCACAGGGCACAGAGGAGGCGTCAGTGCGACACAGTTCGCGTATCGGTCACGTGACCAAAACAGCTCATGATCGGTCACGTGACTTTCTAAAAGCGGTACGCGCACCGACACAGGGTTTTGCTCTATGAGCTCGACACAGGGTTTTGCTCTATGAGCTCGACGCATGCGCCGATGCATCGGTGTTGCCGGACCCATCACTATTCTCCGCCATTGTGCGCGCCTTTTGTTTGCTTCTTTTTTTGTAGTTAATAGTGTTAAAATAAAATATGTACTCACATTCACGCCTTGCCCGCGCCAACTTTCCTTTGCATTCCGGGAAAACGTACTCCAAGGTCCACGTATTGACAGGTGATTGAAAATGAACAGGTTCAGTTAGATTAAAAATAATTAAAACACACTACTAATATATATTAAAAGGAAAACATTTTAATTTAATAAAAGGAAATATATAAAATTCTAAACTCTAAAAATAGATTAAAATCAATTTAAAAAAAATTGGAATTTAATGTAAAATGTAGTCCAATTGGACTACATGTAATTTCTGATTAAAAATGAACGGATTAAATGAGATGAGAAACATGTAAAATACTAGTGAAATAAATGCTGACTTTTGAATAGAATTGACTGAAAAGGCTGCTTCATACTCACAAATGTTCATAGCAACTCTGGAAGCACGTCTTCGTACACATGTAGAGGATTCTTCTTGGGATAAATATACAATACATGCAAGATATATGTGTATATATATATATATATATATATATATATATATATATGTATATATATATATATATATATATATATATATATATATAGTGACATTCATTGGTACTTTATATATATTGTTTGACACTGATTTATTTCTTCATTTTATTTTGTAATAACAGTCAAACTTTGTGGCATCTCTTACACACACACACACGCACACACACACGCACTCACA
>NC_084573.2:4782500-4787500 GCF_033978685.3 Nerophis lumbriciformis
CTTCTCCTCCGTGATGACACACTTCACCTGCTGGTGGAAGATGCGTTCTTCCTGCACCTGCAACACCAAAGACCTTGTCTTATTCCGGACTTCAAGTACGATGTTGTGTTGTGACTCCATACACTGTCATGTGGACTTGGGGGACAAGTCCCAGGTCAGGAATAATAATTCAAGGAGCAGTCCAAAGTCCAAAAAGGAGGGGTCTCTTTCTTAAAGGGGAACGTTTTTTTTTTGGAATGTTGCCTATGACTCACAATCCTTCACACATTTGTCTTTTTTAATGCATTCTAAGTTGTAAATAAAGTCATCGAACAATGGAGTTAATTACATCTATTCCGCCTATAAAGCCCTCCAACAAGAACCTTCCTTAACGTTTTATATACTTGCTATAAGTATATATGTAATGTAGTAACATTCATAATAACATGTAATATAAGTATATATGTAGTATCTAGTAACATTCATAATAACATGTAATATATACATGATGTAAGTATATATGTCATGTAGTAACATTCATAAAAACATGTAATATAAGTATATATGTAATGTAGTAACATTCATAATAACATGTAATATATACATGATGTAAGTATATATGTCATGTAGTAACATTCATAATAACATGTACTATATAAATGATGTAGGTATATATGTCATGTAGTAACATTCATAATAACATGTAATATATACATGATGTAAGTATATATGTCATGTAGTAACATTCATAATAACATGTAATATATACATGATGTAAGTATATATGTCATGTAGTAACATTCATAAAAACATGTAATATATACATGATGTAAGTATATATGTCATGTAGTAACATTCATAATAACATGTAATATATACATGATGTAAGTATATATGTCATGTAGTAACATTCATAATAACATGTAATATATACATGATGTAAGTATATATGTAATGTAGTAACATTCATAATAACATGTAATATATACATGATGTAAGTATATATGTCATGTAGTAACATTCATAATAACATGTACTATATAAATGATGTAGGTATATATGTCATGTAGTAACATTCATAATAACATGTAATATATACATGATGTAAGTATATATGTAATGTAGTAACATTCATAATAACATGCAATATATACATGATGTAAGTATATATGTCATGTAGTAACATTCATAATAACATGTAATATATACATGATGTAAGTATATATGTCATGTAGTAACATTCATAATAACATGTAATATATACATGGTGTAAGTATATATGTAATGTAGTAACATTCAAAATAACATGTAATATAAGTATATATGTAATGTAGTAACATTCATAATAACATGTAATATATACATGAAGTATATATGTCATGTAGTAACATTCATAATAACATGTACTATATACATGATGTAAGTATATATGTCATGTAGTAACATTCATAATAACATGTAATATAAGTATATATGTCATGTAGTAACATTCATAATAACATGTAATATATACATGATGTAAGTATATATGTCATGTAGTAACATTCATAATAACATGTAATATATACATGATGTAAGTATATATGTCATGTAGTAACATTCATAATTACATGTAATATAAGTATATATGTAATGTAGTAACATTCATAATAACATGTAATATAAGTATATATGTAATGTAGTAACATTCATAATAACATGTAATATATACATGATGTAAGTATATATGTCATGTAGAAACATTCATAATAACATGTAATATATACATGATGTAAGTATATATGTCATGTAGTAACATTCATAATAACATGTAATATATACATGGTGTAAGTATATATGTAATGTAGTAACATTCAAAATAACATGTAATATAAGTATATATGTAATGTAGTAACATTCATAATAACATGTAATATATACATGATGTAAGTATATATGTCATGTAGTAACATTCATAATAACATGTACTATATACATGATGTAAGTATATATGTCATGTAGTAACATTCATAATAACATGTAATATAAGTATATATGTCATGTAGTAACATTCATAATAACATGTAATATATACATGATGTAAGTATATATGTCATGTAGTAACATTCATAATAACATGTAATATATACATGATGTAAGTATATATGTCATGTAGTAACATTCATAATTACATGTAATATAAGTATATATGTAATGTAGTAACATTCATAATAACATGTAATATAAGTATATATGTAATGTAGTAACATTCATAATAACATGTAATATATACATGATGTAAGTATATATGTCATGTAGAAACATTCATAATAACATGTAATATATACATGATGTAAGTATATATGTCATGTAGTAACATTCATAATAACATGTAATATATACATGATGTAAGTATATATGTCATGTAGTAATATTCATAATAACATGTAATATATACATGATGTAAGTATATATGTCATGTAGTAACATTCATAATAACATGTAATATATACATGATGTAAGTATATATGTCATGTAGTAACATTCATAATAACATGTAATATATACATGATGTAAGTATATATGTCATGTAGTAACATTCATAATTACATGTAATATATACATGATGTAAGTATATATGTCATGTAGTAACATTCATAATAACATGTAATATATACATGATGTAAGTATATATGTCATGTAGTAACATTCATAATAACATGTAATATATACATGATGTAAGTATATATGTCTTGTAGTAACATTCATAATAACATGTAATATATACATGATGTAAGTATATATGTCTTGTAGTAACATTCATAATAACATGTAATATATACATGATGTAAGTATATATGTCATGTAGTAACATTCATAATAACATGTAATATATACATGATGTAAGTATATATGTCATGTAGTAACATTCATAATAACATGTAATATATACATGATGTAAGTATATATGTCATGTAGTAACATTCATAATAACATGTAATATATACATGATGTAAGTATATATGTCATGTAGTAATATTCATAATAACATGTAATATATACATGATGTAAGTATATATGTCATGTAGAAACATTCATAATAACATGTAATATAAGTATATATGTAATGTAGTAACATTCATAATAACATGTAATATATACATGATGTAAGTATATATGTCATGTAGTAATATTCATAATAACATGTAATATATACATGATGTAAGTATATATGTCATGTAGTAACATTCATAATAACATGTAATATATACATGATGTAAGTATATATGTCATGTAGTAACATTCATAATAACATGTAATATATACATGATGTAAGTATATATGTCATGTAGTAACATTCATAATAACATGTAATATATACATGATGTAAGTATATATGTCATGTAGTAATATTCATAATAACATGTAATATATACATGATGTAAGTATATATGTCATGTAGTAACATTCATAATAACATGTAATATATACATGATGTAAGTATATATGTCATGTAGTAACATTCATAATAACATGTAATATATACATGATGTAAGTATATATGTCATGTAGTAACATTCATAATAACATGTAATATATACATGATATAAGTATATATGTAATGTAGTAACATTCATAATAACATGTAATATAAGTATATATGTAATGTAGTAACATTCATAATAACATGTAATATATACATGATGTAAGTATATATGTCATGTAGTAACATTCATAATAACATGTAATATATACATGATGTAAGTATATATGTCATGTAGAAACATTCATAATAACATGTAATATAAGTATATATGTAATGTAGTAACATTCATAATAACATGTAATATATACATGATGTAAGTATATATGTCATGTAGTAATATTCATAATAACATGTAATATATACATGATGTAAGTATATATGTCATGTAGTAACATTCATAATAACATGTAATATATACATGATGTAAGTATATATGTCATGTAGTAACATTCATAATAACATGTAATATATACATGATGTAAGTATATATGTCATGTAGTAACATTCATAATAACATGTAATATATACATGATATAAGTATATATGTAATGTAGTAACATTCATAATAACATGTAATATAAGTATATATGTAATGTAGTAACATTCATAATAACATGTAATATATACATGATGTAAGTATATATGTCATGTAGTAACATTCATAATAACATGTAATATATACATGATGTAAGTATATATGTCATGTAGAAACATTCATAATAACATGTAATATAAGTATATATGTAATGTAGTAACATTCATAATAACATGTAATATATACATGATGTAAGTATATATGTCATGTAGTAATATTCATAATAACATGTAATATATACATGATGTAAGTATATATGTCATGTAGTAACATTCATAATAACATGTAATATATACATGATGTAAGTATATATGTCATGTAGTAACATTCATAATAACATGTAATATATACATGATGTAAGTATATATGTCATGTAGTAACATTCATAATAACATGTAATATAAATATATATGTGATGTAGTAACATTCATAATAACATGTAATATATACATGATGTAAGTATATATGTCATGTAGAGTTAGTGCTGCAAGGGGTTCTGGGTATTTGTTCTGTTGTGTTACGGTGCGGATGTTCTCCCCAAATGTGTTTGTCATTCTTGTTTGGCGTGGGTTCACATATTTGTAACAGTGTTAAAGTTGTTTATACGGCCACCCTCAGTGTGACCTGTATGGCTGTTGACCAAGTGTGACTTGCATTCACTTGTGTGTGTGAAAAGCCGTAGATATTATGTGACTGGGCCTTTAAGGTTTATTGGCGCTCTGTACTTCTCCCTACGTCCGTGTACACAGCGGCCTTTTAAAAAGTCATAAATTTTACTTTTTGAAACCGATACCGATAATTTCCGATATGACATTTTAAAGCATTTATCGACATCTCTAGTATCGAGCACTGAGATTCTGGTATGCTGACAACCCGAGACGCTGAGGCGGTCCACTCACC